>NW_020884943.1:3510367-3510884 GCF_003945725.1 Corapipo altera | reverse complement strand
CTGCTGCAGATGTGCTGCTTCCAGCACATCCAGTTCAGGTGTGACAGTCTGTTCCCTGCTCCTCTGAGCAGAGCTCTTCTCACAGAGGCCGCATCTCCAGGCAGTTCAAAGCAGGTGGGAGATGCAATACCATGTCCAAGCTTTCTCTGGGGAAGGTGCTTCCCCATGCACTGCCTCGCCACAGCCCCTGACAAAAGCCCAAGTGGTCTTTGTCATCAGCAGAAGTGCTCCTGCTGCCAGCAGGGATGCTCACCAGAACAGGCCAGGAGAAGCTGACCCAGGCTTCTGAGCCCAGAGGGATGTTATGCTTCGTGTGCCCATCGACCATTCTCAAAAGCATGTGCCCTGAAGGAAAATTCAGGAGTCTCCCCCTGCCAGCAAAAGAGAAATCTGGAAGCTTTGGCTTTGTGGTGCAGTTGGTTTGTCAGCCTGGAGACTCCATGGGGAGCCAGAGTTTTCTGTGTTGGCACCTTTGGTGTGGGAGGAATCTTTATTGTACGCAATTTTACAAGTCGGG